>NW_009258211.1:0-8087 GCF_000320585.1 Heterobasidion irregulare TC 32-1 | reverse complement strand
GCCGTGAGCAATGTGACCGAAGAGTTAAGTAAGAGTAGAAATATAATAGATAAGATTTTAGATTTGTATAATTCTAAAAATAATGAATTTATGGATGATATTAGTGATTGGTGAACTTCTTTTCAAAATATAATGGATTCTTGAAATAGTATTTTATTAGATTTAAGTGTTGAGGGTTTAGGAGCTTTAGCTCATATTGTATCTTCTGTATTTATTCTTCTATGTTTATTTAGTATAATTATTATTATATATAGTGATTTTTTATTAATTTATTTAAAAATAGAGGATAAATATCCCAAAATAGGTAGATTTATAAGATTAAGAAGAAAATTCCAACAATATTATTTATTTATAAATTTTATGTTTATTATTCTTATTTTATTAGCTATAATATTTGTTAATTTAAATGTTTTAATTTAATAGATTTTTATTTATTTTATTAATCTTATTTGTTTATTTTAACAGATTTATTTTAAATATTCTATATTTTTACTGTTATTTTTACTATCTATTAGTACTTAAAAGTGTTAATTAATTTTACTGTTTGTTTGTGTTTGTGTTTTGTTTTTAGTTTGTAAATGTTTTATAGACAAATTGTATCAAGTAATTAGAGTTAACCACCAAAATAAATTAATACTTTATTACCAGTTCTAAATAAAAACAAAATGTAAATAAGATAAAGTGTATAATTTATAGTTTTCCGTGGTTTATATTGATTACATATAATTCAATATAAAAATTATTTTGTTAAGTTATATATTAAATCTCTAAATATTACAGAAATTTTTTTTTATTTTTAATAATTTGTTTTTAATCTTATTATTAATTTCATATTTCTATCATAATCTTAATTCAGTTTTTTTCAATTTGGATAGAATTCTTAAGATATTTTGTAGTAAAATAAAATTAAATATTCTTAAAAATAAAACTTATTAAGAAGTATAACTTTTATTGTTTGCTAATAGTTTATTTTGTTTTTTTTTTTCCTATTTAAAGTTAAAATGTAGTTATAACCCCCATTAATTTAGCTTAAAAATGAATATATCTAAGAGAAATATATCCATTTAATTTCTTATTCTCTTCTAAAAATTTAAACACACAGAATACAATGCAACAAACAAATAAACTAATAAGTAATTATTGAATAACTTATCCTATAAAAATAGAAAATCTAATTTTAACTAATGATTTAATAGTAAAATCTTTAAATCAATTTTGGTTAGAAATAGTATCTAATTTATCTTTAAATCAATATATCTTAATTCAATTTAAAATAGTAGACTCCACTGGAGAAATAAAATCTATTTCTTATGTACAACTTGTAAATAAAACAGAATTAAATTCTCTTTCAAAAATATTTATAGAATTTTGGGATATAAAATCCGAAAATTATCATTTAATGCAAATATCTGATATAATTTTTATGTATAAAATCTTACCTTTGTCCTTAGATATAAAGGAGTCCAAAATATCTGTACATAAGAAAAGAAAATTTAATGTAAAAAATAACAAAATTTCAAGTTTTAAATTTAATGGTAATAATTTACCTTGTACTATGGATTTTAGTAATTGAGGTAACACACATATATTTAACGATTATAGTAAGGCTATAGTTTTTAAATCTAACACAAATAGTGAATATCATATTTCTATTTATGATAATTATACTTTAGTGGATCTAAAATGTGATAATAAAGTAATTTTAAGTTTTAAAGATAGTATGTTAGATGTTAACGATTTAAGTACTTTCAAAAGAGAATTTAAGAATCAAAGTTTTATTTTTGAGAATGGTAATTTAAAATTAAAAACAATAAAAAGAAACACAAGATTTATTACCTCTCTAAAACCATCTATCAGTTTAAATGAACATTTTATAACAATGGATCTTGAAACCAGAAACCTAAATGGGGTACTATCTCCTTATTGTGTGAGTGTTTATGATGGTAAAAAAATATCTTCTTTTTATTTAACTGATTATAAAGACTCCACTGAATTATTAGAAAGTTCAATATTATCAATAATGAAACGTAAATATAATGGTTGTAGAGTATATTTACATAATTTCTCAAATTTTGATGGTATATTTTTATTAAATATTTTAATAAATTTAAGTGATGATATTAAACCTATAATTAATGATGATAAATTAATAGACATTAAATTTAAATTTGCTAATTATAATTTATATTTTAGAGATTCTTATTTATTATTACCTTCTTCTATTAAGGATTTAGCTAAAGCTTTTAATGTGGAAAAAAAAGGTATTTTTCCAATTTTATTTGTTAATGATAGTAATATTAATTTAAATTATATTGGTGAAATTCCATCTTTCAGATATTTTGTAAACTTAAAATTTGAAGAGTATATTGAATATTGTAACAAATTTAAAGGTTTAAATTGGTATTTAAAAAATGAAGCTATTAAATATTGTAATCAAGATGTTATTACATTACATCAAATAATTAGTAAATTTAGTAATATTATTTTCGAGGAATTTAGATTAGATATTTCAAATTTTACAACACTTTCTTCTTTAGCTTTAGGTATATTTAGATGTAAATTTTTATTAGATTTAAATATTCCAATAATAACTGGTAAAATGTATAACGATATAAAGGATAGTTATACAGGTGGAAATGTAGAAGTTTATAAACCTTTTGGTAAAAATATTTATCATTACGATGTAAACTCTTTATATCCATTTGTAATGAAAAACTATCCTATGCCAGTAGGGGAACCTATTTATTTTGAAGGAGATATTACGAATTATCAAGATAAACCTTTTGGATTTTTTGATGTTATTGTTAAAGCTCCTAAAGCTTTAAATATTCCTTTACTTCAAACAAAATTGAAATTAAACAATTCCACTAAAACTATCTCACCTGTAGGAACTTGAAGAGGATTTTATTTATCAGAAGAAATATATAAAGCTAAAGAATTAAAATATGAAATTGAAATATTAAGAGGTTATATTTTTAATAAAGGTTATATTTATAAAGAATATGTGAATTATTTCTATGAAATGAAAGTTAATAGCGAAAGAAATTCTCCTTATTTTATTATAGCTAAATTATTATTGAATAGTTTGTATGGTAGATTAGGTATGAATCCTGTAAAAGAAAAACATGTTATAATTAAAAATTCAGAATCTTTTAATATTTTTAATAATTATAATGTTACTAATGTTGTAAATTTAAATTATAATAAAGAATTAATATCATATTTAGATTTTAAGGAGGATTTGGAAGAGAAAGAGATTATTTTAAATATTTCTATTCCAACTGCTGCAGCTGTTACAGCTTTTGCTCGTTTATACATGTATAAATTTAAAAATTTGAAGGATACAAATATTTACTATACAGATACAGATAGCTTAGATATAAATAGAAAATTAGACGATAGTTTGGTTGGTTCTGAAATAGGTAAATTAAAATTAGAATATATTTCAAACAAAGCAATATTTTTAGCTCCAAAAGTGTACTATTGTGAAACTAATATAGGGGATATATGTAAAATAAAAGGTTTTAAATCGCAAGACTTAAACGAAGGAGGAAAAGTTATAAATTTTGACGATTTTAATGATTTATTATTCAAAGATAATAAAAAAATATTAAATCAAGAAAAGTGATATAAGAATATAAGTAAAGGAAATATTACAATTAAAAAAGATATTTATACTCTGACTGTCACAACTGGAAAAAGACAAATCATTTATGATACAAATAATAAATTTATAGATACTAAACCTTTAAATTTAATAGATGGTATTTTAGAGTAAAAAGTTTTTCTTTTTCTGGGTAAACAAATAAAAAGATCTAATTCTTTTTTTTGTACTTTATTTGCAATAATTTGTTTTATTGTAGATAAAGTTTTTTTTGTTCTTTTTTAACTTTAAGTAAAAAAAAAACCTAATATTACTTAAAGATTTCAGTAATACTAGGGAAAAAAAGAATTAGATCTTTTTATTTTTATAAGCCGCCGGCGGCTAGGTTAAAATATATAAATTTTGATTTTCACCTAAAAAAGGAATGAAACACAAAATAAATTATAAAATTTAAGTTATAAAATATTGAGATTCCATTATCTTTTCTAAATTTAAATCTCCTGGCTGAGGTAACTCAGGAAAATAAATTTTAGTTCTTTTAGGTTTTATATATTCTTTACCTTTCTCGTCTTTAAACACTTCAATTTTATTATCAGAAAAACTTTGTAAAACTCTATTATGAAATAACTGTAAGAAATTTTGTTCTGTATATAATTTTACAAATTCTAAAATAACTATAAATTTTAATTGTTCCAGATTATTAGGGTGAGTACCAAAACAATCATGAACTGTTAACACCGATAAAGAATTATATTTTTTAAGACAAGTATTAACAATATTTATTAAATGAGCGGCATCTAACGAATGAACAATGTTAGGAATAATCGCTTGAATTTGTTTTTTATTATCTAATTTATTTACATCTTTTCTTAAAATAACACTTATCGATGTATTTTTAAATGAAATAGAAACTTTTTGTGGATTAGATAATTTATAAAATTGTGTAATTTTTAAACCAGAAGGTGTAATTCAAGTAATAGGAATACTAAATCTTATTGATATACTAACTATACTTTTAAAATAATCATAAATAAATTTTAATGAAGGTAATGAAACAAAAATTTGACTATTAATAATTTCAGCTAATGTATATATTTCACGGTAGGTAAGTTTAATATGGCCATCTTCAGTAGGAACTAAAAAATAAGTAGTTTGTTTATTAATTTTTATCTTCTCAAAAGAATTTCTTAATTGGTTAGCAATACCAATAAGTGAAACATTATAAACTTTAGTCATAATAGGCAATTTTAAATGTTTTCTAGTTAATTTTATTTTTTTAAATTCAGAATATTCTTCATTTAGCTCCCCATAATTATGCAAAGCTTGATTAACTGGTAAAATGAAATCAGAATAAATATCTCCTACTTTTTCATTTTTAGTTTGAGGAATTAAATTAACTTTCATACCACTATCTAAATCATTTATCAATGCAGATAAATGTTGAATTCCACTACAAGTCGCATCTAAAAATACAGGGATGTGTACTTTAGTTTTAGGATTAAAATGTAATTCTCTTAAAATTAAACAAAAAGAAGTAAATAAAAATAAATTTTCAGCTTTTAAAATAAAATCTTTATTTAAATTTATAATTTTATCATAATTTTCATTTACCCACTCTAATCTATCATCAAAACTGTTTTTAGATAAATTATTTACATTATAACAATTAGCACCATACAGATATAAATATTTTTTACCTGTCTCTGTTAAGGGCATTCCTTCAAAAAAATTAAGTAAAGCATTAGATAAATCTCCACCTTGATAGGACAGAAAAAAAGATTGAGTATAAATTCTTCCTCTTCAATCCGCGTTAGTACTTATATAAAGAGGATTCTTTAAATTAGAATAAGATTTGGCTATTTTTAAAGTTATAATACTCTGACTTAATTTCGTCTTATTTTTTAAAGTTTTAAAATAGTGTTCTAATAAAAAATTCCCCTCATTTTCAAGATAATTTAAAAGGTTTGTATTAATTTTAAATTTAACTGAATTAATTTTATTAATTGAATTATATAGAGATTCTTTATGTTCAATATTGTGGCTATGATTTATAGAACCAGTTATAATACTATTTTTATTTTGATTATTTTCTAAAAAACCTCCGTACTCTGTATCTGACCATTTATTAGGTGGACATAACATTGGTAAAGATACTGGTGATATTATAAAATTATTATTAATAAATTCAAAAAATTCCTCATTAACAACTAAAATAGCTAGATCTTTGTCATTAATTTCCTCTTCTAAACAATTAGGCTCTTTATAACTTCTTTCAAATAAAGAAGTGGGTTTACTACAAAAAATCTCAATAAAAAAAGAACCTAATTTTAATTTAATAATTTGATCAATACCTAAATTTAAAATATAAGAATTAAATCTAATATAAATATTATTTTCATTTATATTTTTTATTCATTCTTTAGAATAAATATCATATAATATATCATTTGCTATTTTCATAGCAATAGCTGTAAATCCTAATTTATTATAGAAAGTAGTTAGTAAACTATAACTTATTATTAAATGATTTTTATTTAATTTTTCATAAAATATTGGAAATTTATTTTTAAAACTCTTTTTTTCTTTCTTTAAAGTTAATGTTTCATTTGCTTTTTTAATTATATAACTTAAACTTTTTCTAGATTTACTATCAAAACTATCTAATTTAGCTATTAAGTCTTCTACCCACTTATTTTCAAGTGTTATTTGACTGTTTATAGGGTCTAAATTAGAATCTCTAATTATTTTATCTAAATAATCTAAAAACAGAAATTTAGAAGAGTGACTTTCTTTATTACTAGTAACTTTATCTAAAAGATTAGAAATATTCTCATAATTATTATAATTATTAGTATTTTTAGTATTATAATTATTATTACTATTATTTATAATAACGTTATTATTTGGACTAATTAGAGTTATTGCCGAGGGAGATATTGCAGTAGAATAACTTCTTTTCTGAGTATTATTAACAGAATCAATTTTAGAAGTCTTACAATTGAAAAACTCTTTAATATTACTATTATTATTATTATTTTTATTATTATTACTACTATTATTTAAAGTGTGTTTATTTGCACCTTTTAAATTGGTAGTATTTTTATCATTTTCATATTCTTCTAAATTTAAATAAGGGTACTTTTTAGTAAGACTAAACAGAGGATTTAATGTAAAATTACCGTTCTCATCAAAATAATTTGGATCTACAAGATTTAAACGATTAAGATTAATATAAAAATTAACTATTAAATACTCTTTTTCTTTTTCTAATTTTAAAAGTTCTGTATTATTAATTATATTTATCTTTTCTATTTTTTGTATATTTGTAGAGTTATAAGAACTACTACTTGAACTATATTTATGCTGGAGATCTTTATCTGCAGCAAGATTTGCATTAACTTTTTTAATCTCATTTATTTTATGTTCAATTTGTGTTCCAAATTGTATTATTTGAGTTAAATAATAAACTGATAAATTTAACAGTATAATTCTATTTTCATATAAAGGTTCACCATATTCATTTTTGAATGTTTCTAATTCATTAAAAATCTCGTCATGATTTACTTTAAGAAAATCCTCTGTACTATTGTGTAATATTTCATATTTTAATTTCTTATCGTAACTTTCAATAGCATTAAAACTTTTATATATGTAATTAAAATTATAATTGAATTTTTTAATTAATAATAAAAAAACAACTAAATTAGATTGTACAGTAGATAGTAAATGTCTTCTTGTTCCACTTCCACCATATAATTCTATTCCATTAATTTTAAACAAACCGACAATATTACTCCATATGATATTATGAAAAATAAAAATTATATTATAATCAATATCTATAGAATTATGATTTTCATTTTCGAATAAACTTAAAAATTCTAATTTATTTAAAAAACTAAATTTACTTAATAAATTCTCATTTAATTTAAAATTTTTTTGTTTACTACTATTTGTATATTCTTTTGATGAATTTAATTCATCTAACTTATTTAATATTTCTGGAACATGAAACGATTTTGTTTTTAGTATATCTATAAAACTTAATATATTAATATCAACTACTTTTAAAGTGTTACTATCAATTCTTTTGCTTATTCCTAAAGTATCATACATATCTACATTTACAACTATTAATTTTTTATGTTGTAATTTGTTTATCTTATATAAAGTATTACACATTTCTTCTAATACTTGATAATTTATTTCTTCTTCATAATAAACTATTGAAGAAACTACTTTATCAATTAAATTATATGGGTGCTTATTTATATTATTGGCAGATCTTTTTTCATTTGTTATTGAAGCAAATGAGGCTATTATTTTAAAATTATTTATTTGTGGGTTTTGCATGATATATATATATAAAAATTAAAGAAAAGTTTAAAGAGAAACAAAGTTAGTAGAACTTTTAACTCTAACAAGTAGTGTTTTAACAAATACTTTTCTCTTCAATAAGACGTGTTCAAAAAATATATGGTGT